>NW_025728075.1:5000-7500 GCF_021461385.2 Schistocerca piceifrons
TCCGCTCAATCATTCTGCAAACAGGAGGAGGCTGAGCTCCCCTGCACAATACACCTCGAAACCCTCTCAGGTCCCGGCGGCGCGCAGCGCCGTCCCAAGTACTTGGTCGGGTTCGAGAGAGGCGCAATCGCCCGGAGTTAGGCGAGTAGACGCTTTCGGTGCGACCACCCGTGCTCCCAACTGAGCTTGCCGCTGCCGACAGAGGCCCGGGAGCGTGCTGTCGTGGCATTGCCGGCGGGAGACAACACGCGCCACCTACGGTGACCGGCAGCTCCAACGCCAGCGCCACAGAAGGACAAAAGCCCCACTTGGGTGCCGAAGCGAACTCTCCCAGCACAGCGCACGCGCCAACACATCCGCACAGCTGCGATACAAACCACCAGCGAGAACCGCTGGGGCGACCGAGCAGCAGACGGCGTCGCGGCGCCGAGCGCCGGGCGGCGGCGCATCCTCAACGCACACAGTCCTCAATCGGACCAGCACACTGAAGATGTCCACCGCGCTTCGCACCGGGCCCGCGAGGACCTACTTTGGCCGCACGGCGCCGCGCGCAGGGTGCGCCGGCGCGCAGCTGCGACGCCTGCCGCGTCCGTCGGCCGGCGCGCCTGCCACTGGCCGCCCCCACCAGCCGGCTGTAGCGCGTGCGCCCACGCACCGCGCGGCCAGCACGCCGGGAGGCGCCCCCTCACCGGCCGGGGACGGTCCCACCCAGCCACCGCCGCGTATCGCTTCACACCCAGATGCCGTTCAGTTTCGTCGGCATGGTGGGTATCGCTGGAACAACCGGTTCGTACCTCAACCTATCGTCGCCATCACCGATTCACCCCTAGCGAGAACAACCGCACCACAACAGGTTACCATTTGTTCATTTGCGTAACTTCACCAGAAAACGCAGGCGTCCATCGCCATTTGCAACTTCAACGATTATTGCATGCCTGTGTCAGGTGTCACGCCACACTACGTCTGCCCACATACACGCAACAAAATGTGCACGCCTAGGACAATACGTGGAAGGTGGCCCCCGTACGTATGCGATGTCCATTGCTCGAACGACTGTCAACCGGCCTCTGTAGCATGTCGCAGATATGGAACGCGGTGCACCATGCCATCACGGTGTGTGAGGAGAGACGACTAGGTCCGAATACATCAACAGACAGCTCATGCTGATCGCCATCCACGGCGTCCGTTCCTCCCACACGTCTCTATGGCGTACCACACTGCAATCCAGCTCTCATAGGGAGACGACACGTAGCTGCGTGCACAATATTTGCACTGTATGGTCCGCCGTTTTTGGGCGCAGTCGTTGTACGGTCACACATGTGCCACGATGTATCATTCGGTACATAAGGACGAATGTGCAGTACAGATTGTGGTTTACGCGTACGACATTAGCGGACGGTTGACACAGGCCGCACCACAACGTAGCCTGAGTACGTCGCATGCGAAGGGCATTGAACATGCAAACTTCTCACCAACCAGCTTGCGAAGGCAGGGGGCAAGGTGGGGACGTGGGGAGGGGCGGCATGTACGTCCTGCTGCCATCCACATTACAGTGTACAGCAGGAGCATGTGGAAAGTCAGCAAGACTTGCAAGGTGTTTAACATGAAGCGATACACAGGGGAGCGGGCAGTGCGAGTAGCGAACTATATTGCGAGGGTTGCGGGTGGGCAACACTACACTAATTGAACGAGTCGTATAACAATTACAGAGCAGGTTTAGGCGACAACATGGGTTACGTTAGGGGACAACGTGGGTTACGTTAGGGGACAACGTGGGTTACTTTAGGGGACAACGTGGGTTAGGTTAAGGCACAACGTGGGTTAGGTTAAGGCACAACGTGGGTTAGGTTAAGGCACAACGTGGGTTAGGTTAAGGCACAACGTGGGTTAGGTTAAGGCACAACGTGGGTTAGGTTAAGGCACAACGTGGGTTAGGTTAAGGCACAACATGGGTTAGGTTAAGGCACAACATGGGTTAGGTTAAGGCACAACATGGGTTAGGTTAAGGCACAACATGGGTTAGGTTAAGGCACAACGTGGGTTAGGTTAAGGCACAACGTGGGTTAGGTTAAGGCACAACGTGGGTTAGGTTAAGGCACAACATGGGTTAGGTTAAGGCACAACATGGGTTAGGTTAAGGCACAACATGGGTTAGGTTAAGGCACAACATGGGTTAGGTTAAGGCACAACATGGGTTAGGTTAAGGCACAACATGGGTTAGGTTAAGGCACAACATGGGTTAGGTTAAGGCACAACATGGGTTAGGTTAAGGCACAACGTGGGTTAGGTTAAGGCACAACGTGGGTTAGGTTAAGGCACAACATGGGTTAGGTTAAGGCACAACATGGGTTAGGTTAAGGCACAACATGGGTTAGGTTAAGGCACAACATGGGTTAGGTTAAGGCACAACATGGGTTAGGTTAAGGCACAACATGGGTTAGGTTAAGGCACAACATGGGTTAGGTTAAGGCACAACATGGGTTAGGTTAAGGCACAACAT
>NW_025728075.1:12500-15000 GCF_021461385.2 Schistocerca piceifrons
CTACAGGAGCGTGGAAGTAGCCCAGGGGAGTGTCCGCCGGAAGGCGGAACCATCTCCTGACGGCGGCACGGATGGTCACATCTGCCGCTTTCAACGCACCCACTCGGGTGCGGCTGAGGGCCAGCCCATGGTACAGGCCAGGCAGAAGTACGGTGGTGAGGGCGTGGAGGCGCTGTTGCGGCTTGAGCGGAGCTCGGGAGATGACGTCCAGCTGCTCCACCAGGTGGCGTCGTGGGTTGAAAACGCAGCGACCCGCGGTGGAGAATTGCAGTCCCAGGTACCGGAAGGTTTCACCCACACGTAGGGCGGGCACGGTGGCGTTGCCCGCTTTGAAGGTAACGTCGGCGTCGACCTTCACCTTCTTGTCGCGCCCAGACGCGACTAAGGCGAGGGTGAAACACTTCCGGGCGTTGATCTGCAGCCCCAGATGGGCGAGGGCTGCGACGGCTGCGTCGATGAGGGACTGCAATCCCCTCGCGGTCGATGCAAAAAGCAGGACGTCATCTGCGAAGGCCGCAGCGTTAACTCTGCGACCAAGGATCCGAGCTCCGATGTGGGAGGGAAGTTGACTCAAAACATAGTCCACCGCAAAATTGAAAAGGAGGGGGGAGAGGGGGTCACCCTGACGCACACCCCTAGCCGGCTGCAGAGGCACGCCCACGTCGGCGCCGCCCGCTATCACTGTCGTGCTACCCTCGTAACACCTTTCGACGTACTCAATAAAGCAATCCGGCAGGCCATGAGCCCTCAGCACGGGGCGGAGGGCAGCATGGTCCACCGAATCGAACGCTTTAGAGACGTCGATCGATGCCACAAAAACAGAGCGACAGGAGCGGACTGCGTCGGTGAGAGCAGTGTCCAAGATGAAGGTGTTTTCCAACATCCCATCCCGGGGGATGAATGCCCGCTGACGTTCGTCCACAGCACATGCACGCATCAGGCGTGACGCGAGAACCTTGTGAAAGGTCCGCGCCAACACCGAGCAGACCGTAATGGGGCGAAAGTCAGCGGGGGATGTTGGTGCAGCCGTTTTGGGGAGAAGTGACGTCCGGGCGCGAAGCAGACGCTCGGGGAGGGCGCGGGCCAGGAGGAAGAGGTTCAAGAGTTTCACCAGGACTTCATGCGGCAGGCGCCGCAGCTCCGCTGGAGTCAGGCCGTCCGGCCCGGCTGCCGATCCCCTGGGCGGCAAGGCAGCAGCGACCTCCTCACGTGTGACCGGCCCCCATAGGCACTCAGGAGCGACAGGCTCCGAGTGCGGGAGAAGGCGGTCACGGATGAAGCCGGCGGTGGAGATCGGCTTCTTCGTGAAGAGGTCCGCCCAGAAGTCCAGCAGACCGGGGATGTCGGGTGGCGGCTGCAGCAGGGTGCCGTCCAGCAAGCCGCGCACGCAACGTGCACGCGACCTACGGAAGGCGTCCTGTGTGCGCGCGTATTCCCAGCGGCGCCGCTTGCGCTTCTGCAGCGGCGGGGCGGCAGGCGGCCGCTTGGATGATTGGCGCGGCCGCTGTGTCCTGGTGATCGACCTCTCCCCCCTGGACCCGACCGACGCAAGGGCATCCGGGAGCATGCCCAGGATGACATCGGGCGGCGTGCCCCGCCCCAGACCAATGACTCGATCCAGGGCAGAGAAACGCTGGGCGGAAGCAGGTAGCCCCGCCAGATGCTCCCAGATGGCGGCGTCAGTCGGCCCCTCCGGCGGCGGCCCGGTGGTGTCGGCCGCGAAGTCCTCGGCTGCGTCGACGGGCGGCGCAGCGGCCTCGCCCGCGTCAGGCAGCGAGCTCGCTGCTCCACGGCGGGACGCCGGCTCTTCACCCCGACCGATCTCAAGTGCCTCCATGAATTGGCGGACAAGCTGCTTGTGGGCAGCTTGCCGCCGTCGGCACTTGATTGCCTCAAGCGTTCGGTCGGGGAACATCCTGGTAAGTTCTTGATTTACAAAGAAGAACCGGGCGTCCCTCTCAAGGAACAGTTCGGCCTCTGCCTTGGCGAGCGACAGGACTTCTTCCTCCGTCCACCTCGCGCGATGCCTCTCCGTCACGATCTCAGCGTTGGCGGCCGCAGGGTGTTGGCGGCGGCGATGGACCCCGAGACCGTTCTTCGTGGTAAAAGTGCGGTGGCACTCACTGCAAGCAAAGGGAGCTACACAAACTATCGCATTTTCGTTACGGCCGGTTGGCCGGATAGGTGCTGGGGTAGCTGGGGTGGCACCTTCAGCGGAAGGGCCACCATCTCTTGTTTCTTGTCGGCTGCCCCCAACTATAAAGGGATAATGCGAGGGGGGGCTGGTAACCCCCCCAAGCCCCTGGTGCGGTCTTCCACTCTGCGAAAATCAGCGGGCCCACGAGAAGGGGAGAAGACCGCAGGAGAGGAGAGGCTAAGAGGGCTAGGCCCATGTATTGCGCATCACTCTCCCTGTAACTATAACCCAAGGAAGGCACCTCGCAGCAGCAGCACGACTACATCAAGACCGCACTTCGAAAAGCCAAGTCCCTTAAGAGAG
>NW_025728075.1:20000-22500 GCF_021461385.2 Schistocerca piceifrons
TCCCCGTGCCGGGAGTGGGTAATTTGCGCGCCTGCTGCCTTCCTTGGATGTGGTAGCCGTTTCTCAGGCTCCCTCTCCGGAATCGAACCCTGATTCCCCGTTACCCGTTACAACCATGGTAGGCGCAGAACCTACCATCGACAGTTGATAAGGCAGACATTTGAAAGATGCGTCGCCGGTACGAGGACCGTGCGATCAGCCCAAAGTTATTCAGAGTCACCAAGGCAAACGGACCGGACGAGCCGACCGATTGGTTTTGATCTAATAAAAGCGTCCCTTCCATCTCTGGTCGGGACTCTGTTTGCATGTATTAGCTCTAGAATTACCACAGTTATCCAAGTAACGTGGGTACGATCTAAGGAACCATAACTGATTTAATGAGCCATTCGCGGTTTCACCTTAATGCGGCTTGTACTGAGACATGCATGGCTTAATCTTTGAGACAAGCATATGACTACTGGCAGGATCAACCAGGGAGCTGCGTCAACTAGAGCTGAGCAGCCGGCCGCCCGGGAGTGTGTCCCGGGGGCCCGCGCGAACACGCAAGCGTCCGCTCAATCATTCTGCAAACAGGAGGAGGCTGAGCTCCCCTGCACAATACACCTCGAAACCCTCTCAGGTCCCGGCGGCGCGCAGCGCCGTCCCAAGTACTTGGTCGGGTTCGAGAGAGGCGCAATCGCCCGGAGTTAGGCGAGTAGACGCTTTCGGTGCGACCACCCGTGCTCCCAACTGAGCTTGCCGCTGCCGACAGAGGCCCGGGAGCGTGCTGTCGTGGCATTGCCGGCGGGAGACAACACGCGCCACCTACGGTGACCGGCAGCTCCAACGCCAGCGCCACAGAAGGACAAAAGCCCCACTTGGGTGCCGAAGCGAACTCTCCCAGCACAGCGCACGCGCCAACACATCCGCACAGCTGCGATACAAACCACCAGCGAGAACCGCTGGGGCGACCGAGCAGCAGACGGCGTCGCGGCGCCGAGCGCCGGGCGGCGGCGCATCCTCAACGCACACAGTCCTCAATCGGACCAGCACACTGAAGATGTCCACCGCGCTTCGCACCGGGCCCGCGAGGACCTACTTTGGCCGCACGGCGCCGCGCGCAGGGTGCGCCGGCGCGCAGCTGCGACGCCTGCCGCGTCCGTCGGCCGGCGCGCCTGCCACTGGCCGCCCCCACCAGCCGGCTGTAGCGCGTGCGCCCACGCACCGCGCGGCCAGCACGCCGGGAGGCGCCCCCTCACCGGCCGGGGACGGTCCCACCCAGCCACCGCCGCGTATCGCTTCACACCCAGATGCCGTTCAGTTTCGTCGGCATGGTGGGTATCGCTGGAACAACCGGTTCGTACCTCAACCTATCGTCGCCATCACCGATTCACCCCTAGCGAGAACAACCGCACCACAACAGGTTACCATTTGTTCATTTGCGTAACTTCACCAGAAAACGCAGGCGTCCATCGCCATTTGCAACTTCAACGATTATTGCATGCCTGTGTCAGGTGTCACGCCACACTACGTCTGCCCACATACACGCAACAAAATGTGCACGCCTAGACAATACGTGGAAGGTGGCCCCCGTACGTATGCGATGTCCATTGCTCGAACGACTGTCAACCGGCCTCTGTAGCATGTCGCAGATATGGAACGCGGTGCACCATGCCATCACGGTGTGTGAGGAGAGACGACTAGGTCCGAATACATCAACAGACAGCTCATGCTGATCGCCATCCACGGCGTCCGTTCCTCCCACACGTCTCTATGGCGTACCACACTGCAATCCAGCTCTCATAGGGAGACGACACGTAGCTGCGTGCACAATATTTGCACTGTATGGTCCGCCGTTTTTGGGCGCAGTCGTTGTACGGTCACACATGTGCCACGATGTATCATTCGGTACATAAGGACGAATGTGCAGTACAGATTGTGGTTTACGCGTACGACATTAGCGGACGGTTGACACAGGCCGCACCACAACGTAGCCTGAGTACGTCGCATGCGAAGGGCATTGAACATGCAAACTTCTCACCAACCAGCTTGCGAAGGCAGGGGGGCAAGGTGGGGACGTGGGGAGGGGCGGCATGTACGTCCTGCTGCCATCCACATTACAGTGTACAGCAGGAGCATGTGGAAAGTCAGCAAGACTTGCAAGGTGTTTAACATGAAGCGATACACAGGGGAGCGGGCAGTGCGAGTAGCGAACTATATTGCGAGGGTTGCGGGTGGGCAACACTACACTAATTGAACGAGTCGTATAACAATTACAGAGCAGGTTTAGGCGACAACATGGGTTACGTTAGGGGACAACGTGGGTTACGTTAGGGGACAACGTGGGTTACTTTAGGGGACAACGTGGGTTAGGTTAAGGCACAACGTGGGTTAGGTTAAGGCACAACGTGGGTTAGGTTAAGGCACAACGTGGGTTAGGTTAAGGCACAACGTGGGTTAGGTTAAGGCACAACGTGGGTTAGGTTAAGGCACAACGTGGGTTAGGTTAAGGCACAACGTG